>NC_057802.1:489013410-489022737 GCF_018294505.1 Triticum aestivum | reverse complement strand
AGATCTGGCGGACCCGACGGTTGACTTTCTCCCCCCCCCCCGAAATTCCTCTAAGTCCCGTAGTTTCACTTTTTGTTGCTCTGTTCATCGCATCATATCTCATTGCATACTGCTCCGTTTTGCGTGCATGATAGATCGAATTGTTCGTCTCGAGATGCTCTTCATTTTTTTCCATTGTGCCATGCTCGTTTGAGTCCATCTTATGCCCAAATCTCTGGTGCAAGAGTGTTATATGATGTTTACTGCTGTTACTTATCAGAACTTGGTGATTTGTTTGCATTTGAGGTGTGCATCTTATGGTCATGAGCTCTACAGGTGTTTTGATATATGCCATGCCATCTTTACAGAGGTGTATGCCATGTATTTTTGTGATCTATGTGGTGACTAGCACAAGCATGCAAACTAGGCTTCGTGACGTTTCTGTTTTTAGGGACTTTGAATTTTGCTAAGTCTGTGACTGCTGTTATTTTGTTGCCATGTATCCATGTGGCTACAGAGAGATCCATGCTTCTTTTGGGCATGTTCAGTAAGGATGTTTTGTAGATATAGTTGCGCTATATCCATCCCCTTGGTTGCAATTATGGAGTGCCCTAGCATGTCTTAATCTTGCTCTACTTTTGCTATAAAATATTTCTGGCAGATTGTTAACATGATATTCAATTTTGCCAAGGTTGTTGTAGTTGTTTTATACATGCTATGAACTTGATCTTGCCATAGATAGCTTCATAAACATGCCATCTTTCTTTAGGTATGCTTTTTTTCATGCATTGCCTTGTGATGAGTGAATCAAGCTCACCAAGATGCCTTCATAATTCTGTTCACTGCCATGCTCTGTTTTCTGCCAAGTCTGAAATCTATTAACGAAACTTGCTATGTTTACATGGGTGCCATCATATCTTCTGATCCTTTTTGGCTCATGGTCGGTAAGGGACTTTTGTTCTATGATTTTATTAGATTCATTCCATGCCTTGTTTTGCTATGATAATTTCCTGTAGCATGTGTTTTGCTTGCTCTGAACATTGCTACTTGATGCTGTTTCAGCCATGTCCAGTAATTTCACCAAGTCTGTGAACCTGATATCTTTTGCACTTTTGCCATGCTTGTTTGAGCCTGTTATGTTGTGATCTAGCCATAGCTCAGTGTTCATCTTTTGTCAAGCATCTCCTGTAGATTACTGCCATATGCTTTGTTGCTATGTTGGGGTGATGTAGCATAGTTACTTGTTGTATTCTAAGTGCTATCATGCTGTTAATCGCAGAATCGTGTCATTCTTGTTTTGCTTGCCATTTGCAAACCGTGCATCCATTTCCGGTGATCTTTATATCGATTTCGACCGAAATCATCTCATCTTTCCAGTGGCGTACTTGGTTTGCCAAGTTACTGACTTGTTCATCATTTTTCTTCCGGAGCACGCATATGCATCGCATATCATATCTCGCATATCATGCATGTTTTGCATCATGTTGCTTGTGCATTTCCCGTGATTGATTGTGGTTCTTTTGCGTGTGTTCTTGCTGTGGGTAGATCCGGGAGATGAGTTCGTGAACGAGGAACCTGTTGAGTACGCTTACGAGGATCAAGCTTTCGACAACTCTGAGAACCTTGCAGGCAAGATGACCATACCCTCGAAATCACTTCTATCTTTGCTTTGCTAGTTGTTCGTTCTATTGCTATGCTATGCTACCTAGCACTTGCTGTATCATGCCTCCCATATTGCCATGTCAAGCCTCTAACCATCCTTTCCTAGCAAACCGTTGTTTGGCTAAGTTACCGCTTTTGCTCAGCCCTTCTTATAGCGTTGCTAGTTGCAGGTGAAGTTGAAGTTGGTTTCATGTTGGAACATGGATTATTTTGGAATATCACAATATCTCTTATTTAATTAATGCATCTATATATTTGGTAAAGGGTGGAAGGCTCGGCTTTATGCCTGGTGTTTTGTTCCACTCTTGCCGCCCTAGTTTCCGTCATACCGGTATTATGTTCCTTGAGTTTGCGTTCCTTACGCGGTTGGGTGATTTATGGGAACCCCTTGACAGTTCGCCTTGAATAAAACTCTTCCAGCAAGGCCTAACCTTGGTTTTACATTTGCCTACCTAAGCCTTTTTCCCTTGAGTTTTCGCGAGCCCGAGGGTCATCTTTATTTTAACCCCCCGGACCAGTGCTCCTTCGAGCGCTGGCCCAAACCGAGCGATGTCCGGCGCCCCCTGGGCAACCAGGGTCTATGCCAACCCGACGTCTGGCTCATCCGGTGTGCCCTGAGAACGAGATATGTGCAGCTCCTATCGGGATTTGTCGGCACATTCGGGCGGCTTAGCTGGTCTTGTTTTACCATTGTCGAAATGTCTTGTAAACCGGGATTCCGAGACTGATCGGGTCTTCCTGGGAGAAGGTTTATCCTTCGTTGACCGTGAGAGCTTATAATGGGCTAAGTTGGGACACCCCTGCAGGGTATTATCTTTCGAAAGCCGTGCCCGCGGTTATGAGGCAGATGGGAATTTGTTAATGTCCGGTTGTAGAGAACTTGTCACTTGACCCAATTAAAATACATCAAACGTGTGTGTAGCCGTGATGGTCTCTTCTCGGCGGAGTCCGGGAAGTGAACACGGTTTGAGTTATGCATGAACGTAAGTAGTTTCAGGATCACTTCTTGATCATATTCTAGCTTCACGACCGTTGTGTTGCTTCTCTTCTCGCTCTCATTTGCGTATGTTAGCCACCAAATATGCTTAGTGCTTGCTGCAGCTCCACCTCGTTACACCATCCTTTCCTACAAGCTTAAATGGTCTTGATCTCGCGGGTGTGAGATTGCTGAGTCCTCGTGACTCACAGATTCTACCAAAACAGTTGCAGGTGCCGACGATGCCAGTGCAGATGATGCAACCGAGCTCAAGTGGGAGTTCAACGAGGAACGTGGTCGTTACTATGTTTCGTTTCCTGATGATCAGTAGTGGAGCCCAGTTGGGACGATCGGGGATCTAGCATTTGGGGTTATCTTACTTTCATTTGGATTTTGACCGTAGTCGGTCTATGTGTGGATTTTGGATGATGTATGAATTATTTATGTATTGTGTGAAGTGGCGATTGTAAGCCAACTCTCGTTATCCCTTTCTTGTTCATTACATGGGATTGTGTGAAGATAACCCTTCTTGCGACAATACCACAATGCGGTTATGCCTCTAAGTCGTGCCTCGACACGTGGGAGATATAGCCGCATCATGGGCGTTACAAGTTGGTAATCAGAGCCATCCCCGACTTAGGAGCCCCCTGCTTGATTGAATCGCTGGCGTTGTTGAGTCTAGAACAAAAATGTTTTGAGTCTTAGGATTATATATATCGGAGAGTAGGATTCTTTTTACTCCTCAGTCCCTTCGTCGCTCTGGTGAGGCCTCCTGACGTAGAAGTTTTGACTCTTCTCTCCTCAAATTTCACTAAAAAAAATTTAGGATCACGCGGGTATCTTGGAATCGTTCCGATGGTTTTGTGATGAGAACATTGTTCTTGGTGCCTCCTGACATTTAGGGGTTGTGGCAGTGTCCCGGGGAGTTGAGCTCCGAGGTGTTGTCGTCACAATTTTATCGTTGCAGTTCTGGAATACCTGAGTTTCGCCGACATCGAAAATCTCTTTTATGCAGTTGTTGGTGAGATCACCTCGACGCCACCCAGTACTGGGGCGGGAGTTCGGGAGTATTGCCATAACTCGTATAACGGATGCTTTTCGAAGGTTGAGGAACGATTTCCGAAGGTTTCTTGGTTATGTGTTGACGGATGGATACAGCTGGATCTAGGGATTGCTAGTTTGGGTGATATATTTTGTGTCCCCTGTATCCCCAACACCAGATTGCATAACCAGAAAGTTTCGGGAGTTTATAGGTGGGATTCAAGTAGCTCTTAGCATTTCTTCCCGCAGATATTTGGTTTGTGATTGGGTAATCCTTACCACTTATTTGTTCCAGTCGTACCTTTTTATTTTATTCATCAATCTCTTATCAAGTGGCTTCTCACCTTAATGGAAGTGTGATGATTTACTATGGAATTCATTCGTTCATCCTCGTTCGAATGTTTATTGTGAAGACTATATGTTGCAATTTCTATCCGTTGTTTCAACTTGTCTATCTGTCTATCAAGATGCTAACGGATGTCACCCTCTTCAGGATGGCTCCGCCAACGCATCAGAATCCGGAATGCAATGAAGGGAGTCAGGCGAACCCTCCGCCACCACCTCCGCCTCCGGAGGCATGGCAAGCTATCATGGCAGCCACCAACGCCAATGCTCAGATGATTTTGCAACTCTTGCAAGAACGCACTCAAGGGCAAGGCAATCAAGGAAATCTAGGCCAAGGCAACAATCAGTCTCACTTCGCTACCCTCAACCAGTTCCTCGCAAATCAGCCGAAGTCTTTCAGCTACTGTGCCGAGGCCAAAGACGCCGATGATTGGCTCGTGGACATCAACAAGCATTTTGAATGTAGCAATGTCAGGCCTGAGGACTTTGTCAAGTTCGCTTCTTTTCAACTCAAGGATCAAGCTGCCGAGTGGTATCAACAATACAAAGATTCCAGAGGAGGTCGTGTGATTACCTGGGATGATTTCCGCCAAGACTTCAAAGCTCACCACATTCCACAAAGTGTTGTTGAGAGCAAGCGTGAGGAGTTCCGCAATCTCAAGCAAGGCAGCATGTCCGTGTATCAATACAATACTCAGTTTCAGAAACTCGCTCGCTTCGCTAAGCAAGACGTTCCTGATGAGAAGAGCATGATCTATCAATTCATAGGTGGCCTCAGAGAAGATCTGCAATTACCTCTCGTGCTTTTTGAGCCGACCAAGTATGATGATTTCTACAATATGGCACTGAAACAAGAGGCTGCTCAGCTCAAGTGTGAGGCTTCTAAGAAGAGAGTCAGGGACGCAGTTCAGTCTTCTTCTTCCTCACTAGTGGCTGCTAAGCAACAGAAGTTCTGGTTGCCTCCTCCTCCTCCGTTTCGTCAGCCTTTCCAGCAGAAGAACAAAGGTGGCCATGGATCTTCCCACTCATCCAACCCTGGCTATCAGAACAAGTCTTAGAATCAAGCTCCAAAGTCGAATGCTCCTTATCATCGTCCACTCTCACAGGTGACTTGCAACAAGTGTCAGCAGAAAGGTCACTATGCTAACAAGTGCTTCAACCAAAGGCGCCTTCCGCCTCCTTCTCCTGTGAGATCTTCCAGCAATGCAGTGGTCAAGCGTAATCCCAAGACGGCAAAGGTGAACATGATGAATGCAGCTCAAGCGGAGGAATCTACTGATGTGATAATGGGTAATCTCTCAGTTAATGATATTCCTGCAAAAGTCTTATTTGATACTGGTGCATCGCTTTCTTTCATCTCTAGACCTTTTGCATCCAAGCATGAGTTGTTTTTCAAGATTTGCTTAGACAGTTATCAGTTGTCTCTCCGGGTAAATTCATGAACGCAAGCTCCATGGTTCCGGATGTTTCCATCAAGATGGGCAACTATAAATTTCTGTCTTCTCCAATTGTTCTTGGTGACTCGGATATTGATCTAATTCTCGGGATGGACTGGCTTTCTAAGCACAAAGCTCAACTTGATTGTGCTGCCAGGGAAATTCAATTGACACACTCTTCTGAGGATGTTATCATCTATGCCGCTCGTGATGAAACCATTCGGTTGTTTTCTCTCAATGAGAAGGGCGAGTTGAATGCTATTTCTCAAATTCCAGTCGTTTGTGAGTATCAAGATGTCTTCCCAGAAGAGCTTCCGGGTATGCCTCCTCACCGGCCAGTTGAGTTCGTTATCGATCTTGAGCCTGGCACGGAACCCGTTTGCAAGCGTCCTTACAAGCTTGGACCCAAGGAGCTGAAAGAATTGAAGAAACAGCTCGATGAACAAGAGCGTCTGGGTTTGATCAGACCGAGTTCATCTCCATGGGGTTGTGGTGTTCTTTTTGTCCAGAAGAAGGATGGCACGGACCGACTTTGTGTCGACTACCGTCCATTGAACAAGAAGACTATAAAGAACAAGTATCCACTTCCCAACATCAATGAGCTATTCGAGCAACTCAAAGGTGCTAAAGTATTCTCCAAGCTTGACCTTCGTATGGGTTATCATCAGATTCACATTCGTGAAGAAGATATTCCCAAGACAGCATTCAGAACAAGCTTTGGTTCTTATGAATATACTGTCATGTCTTTCGGCCTTGTCAATGCTCCTCCAACATTCTCTCGAATGATGAATTTCATCTTCAATCCCTATACCAATGAATTCGTCCTGGTGTATCTCGATGATATCTTGGTCTTCTCCAAGAATAAGAAGGATCATGCCAAACATTTGCGATTGGTGCTCGACAAGCTCAGAGAGTATCAATTTTATGCGAAGTTTTCCAAATGTGAGTTTTGGCTCGATGAAGTTCTTTACCTTGGTCATATCATCTCTGCCAAGGGCATCGCTGTTAATCCCGAGAAGGTGTCTGCAATTGTGAATTGGGAACCTCCTCAGAATGTCAAGCAGCTCCGCAGTTTTCTTGGTCTTGCAAGATATTGCCGAAGATTCATTGAGAATTTCTCTAAGATTGCAAAGCCTCTTTCCAACCTCCTCCAGAAGCATGTGAAGTATGTCTGGACTCCTGAGTGTGACGTTGCTTCCAACTCTCTCAAAGAGAAACTCGTCACAGCTCCTGTCTTAACTCCTCCCGACGAATCCAAGCCATTCAAAGTTTTCTGTGATGCTTCTCTTCAAGGTCTCGGTGCTGTGTTAATGCAAGAGAAGAAAGTTGTGGCCTATACCTCTCGTCAGTTGAAGCCCAACGAAAAGAACTACCCCACTTACGATCTTGAGTTGGCGGCAGTTGTCCATGCATTAATAACATGGAGACATCTCTTGTTGGGAAGAAAAGTGGACATATTCATCGATCACAAGAGTCTCAAGTACATCTTCACTCAGCCAAACCTCAACCTCAGGCAAACTCGATGGGTCGAGATGATTCAAGAGTACAATCCGAATATTGAATATACTCCAGGCAAAGCCAATGTCATTGCAGATGCTTTGAGCAGTAAGGCTTATTGCAACAGCTTAATTCTCAAGCCTTTCCAACCGGATCTTTGTGAAGCTTTCCGCAAGCTGAATCTCCAAGTTGTTCCTCAAGGCTTTCTTGCCAACCTCATAGTCTCTCCTACTTTGGAAGATCAAATTCGTGAGGCACAACTTCTTGATGGCATGGTGAAGAAGGTGAAATGTGGTATCGACAAGGGTCTTTCCAAACACAAGTGCTATCGCATTGATGACAGAGACACTTTATTCTTCGAGGACCGGATTGTGGTTCCTAAAGGTGATCTAAGGAAAGTCATTATGAACGAGGCACACAATTCTCTTCTTTCCATTCATCCTGGAAGTACGAAGATGTACCATGACCTCAAGCAGTCGTATTGGTGGACTCGAATGAAGCGAGAAATCACTCAATTCATGAACGAATGTGATGTCTGTCGAAGGGTGAAAGCAGAACACCAACGACCAGCTGGTCTCCTCCAACCTCTTGCTATCCCAGAATGGAAGTTTGATCATATCGAAATGGACTTCGTGACTGGTTTTCCCAAGTCCAAGCGCGGAAATGATGCTATCTTCGTTGTCATCGACGAGCTTATAAAAGTGGCTCATTTCCTTCCAATCAAAGAATCTATCACAGCAGCTCAGTTGGCAGAGCTATACACCTCCAGGATTGTCTCCTTGCACGGCATTCCACAATTGATATCTTCAAATCGTGGAAGCATCTTCACTTCTAAGTTCTGGGACACCTTCCAGAAGGCCATGGGCACCAACATTCGCTTCAGCACAGCTTTCCATCCTCAAACTAGTGGCCAAGTCGAGCGAGTCAATCAAATCCTTGAAGATATGCTCAGGGCTTGTGTCATTTCCTTTGGCATGAAGTGGGAAGATTGTCTTCCATATGCCGAACTCTCCTACAACAACAGCTTCCAAGCGAGTTCGGGCAAGGCCCCATTCGAGATTCTATATGGCAGAAAGTGTCATACTCCTCTGAATTGGTCAGAGACTAGTGAACGCCAACTTCTTGGCAATGACTTAATCACAGAGGCTGAAGAAATGTGTAAAGTCATCCGTGAAAATCTCAAAGCCGCGCAATCGCGCCAGAAGAGTTACTATGATAGCAAGCACCGTGATGTGGCTTTCGAGATCGGGGACCATGTCTACCTCCGCGTCTCTCCAATGAAAGGCACTCGTCGCTTCGGTATCAAAGGGAAGCTTGCCCCTAGATACATGGGTCCTTTCAAGATCATTGGCAAAAGAGGCGACCTCGCCTATCAACTTGAGCTTCCCTCCAACTTTGCGAACGTGCACGATGTGTTCCACGTGTCACAGCTTCGCAAGTGCTTCAAGACTCCTGAGCGCACCATCAACTTCGAAGAGATTGATCTCCAAGAAGATCTGTCTTATCATGAGCACCCCGTTGCTATTCTTGAAGAAACTGAGCGCAAGACTCGCAACAAGTCAATCAAATTCCTGAAAGTGAAGTGGTCGCATCATTCCGACCGAGAAGCCACCTGGGAACGCGAGGACCACCTCCGTTCCGAATATCCGAAGTTCTTTCAGTCCTAGATCTCGGGACGAGATCCTCTCGTAGTGGTGGAGTGTTGTAACACCCCGGATGTAACTTTCCATATTTGTAACTCCAACTCTTGCCATTTTCGGCTATGTGTTATGATATTCCCTCCGTGGTTGGGTTTTGTTTTTCGTTTTTCATTTTGTTCATGTCATGCATCTCATATCATGTCATCATGCGCATCTCTTTTGCATACGTGTTCGTCTCATGCATCCGAGCATTTCCCCGTTGTCCGTTTTGCAATCCGACACTCCCACATGCACCGGCGCAACCCTCTTGTTTCTTTTCGTGAGCGGGTGTTAAACGTTCTCGGAATGGACCGAGGCTTGCCAAGTTGCCTTGGTATACCACCGGTAGACCATCACTCAAGTTTCGTTCCATTTGGAGGTCGTTTGATGCTCCAACGGTTAACCGGGTAACCGCAAAGTCCTTTTGTGTGTTGCAGCAAAACCCCCCTCCAAACAGCCCAATAACCCATCTAAGTCACCTCCATGCTCTCGATCGTTCGATCACGATCGTGTGGGCGAAAACCGCACTCCATTTGGACTCTCCTAGCTCCCTATGCCTATATAAGCACCTCCCCCTTCGAAATTTGCGTCCAAACCCTAGCCACCGCTCCCTCCGCGCGCCGGACACGTCCGGTCCGCGTCGGACGAATCCCCGCCGCCGCGCCCGGCCAACCGCACGCCTCCACGTCAGCATCGCCGCCACCCACCGCCC